>NW_024386946.1:0-36914 GCF_900408965.1 Simochromis diagramma | reverse complement strand
TTCTGAATATGACGTGAAAAACAATGCGGAACGGGACATGGTGGGCTTGAACTGTTAACGTACACACCTCACGCACACTTTAAAAATGAATAAGGATACATTTGGACACTGTTTTAAGGTAAGACTTGGTCAAACATTGATGTGGCAGTGATGTTAGACTTTGAAGGGGTGACCTACTTTTTGAGAGATATGGTCAGTTAGTAAACAACAAAATGAAAAGTGTCAGAAAGAAAAGGGGTTAACGCAGAGCATTTGACAGTCTTAACAGTCCTTTAAGTCATTTATCGAAAAATAAAGCCTTAATAGGAAGTGAGATGCCTTAAGACTTTTGAATACTTAATTTAAGTCTTAAAACTGCTAAGATATGGGAAAAATAGATTTCATAAAAATAAGTGTAGTTATTGTTAAGTTGGCCCTAAAAGTAATTCTAGTTGGCTAAATCTAAACCATTGAATCCAAAGACAAAACAAGAAAAGCAAGAAAACAGTGTAAAACAAAAGTAACAAGTAATTTTAAAGTTGGAGAATTTGTTGCCTAATTTAAACTAATAGTGATTAGGCTTCTGACTTGGTCTGGGGCTGTATTTGCACACTCGGTCATTTTGACTGTATGATTTACTAGCTTTCCTTTAATTCTTTTTTAAGTAAATGTTTTCTGAAATATTTATTAAAATTAAATTTTTCATTTTCCACTTATTCCTAAATTATACTGCTCATGTTGCCAATCTTTTGTGTTTAAAATTCCTCCTTCTTTTAAGTAGATGTGTTTACATCTATCACTGCTACTTTTAAAATCCTGCCTTTAAGATCAACATTTGCAACCCTGTCTCCTAAAGATTACAATTATTTAATGTGCATTATGTATCAAATGTAAGGCTTTTGCTAACATGGTTAGGTTTGTTGTGTCTGTTTCTTGTACTAGCAATATCATTTTTTAAAAACATGTTGGTAGTATAATTCCAGTATATGTTTACTACGTAAAAAACCAATCTGTTTTTTTCCTTGTGTTTTGACACCCATATTTTACATTATCAGATGGGATTCAATATTCTGCAGTTAATGTAATCTAATTTAGCATGTAGCTATTAAAACAGTATGCTTTGAAGTATAGAAGTATCTCCCTTGAACTGAAAGGAAAAAAACAAACAAACAAATCAAATAAAACACCAAAAATTTCACATGTGTACATTATTTGGGAGACAGGGTTACTGCTGATGTTGTGTGTTTGTTGTATTTAAGCTGCAGCTGCAGCCTGATCTGCAGGGTCCTTGATGTATTGTTCCTTGAACTTGTGGAATTCTGTGGAATGCTTTTGGCCCTCCTCCTCAGCTGTGAAAAAAGAGAATAGTTTATTCTCTGGGTAAAAGAAAAAAAAAAACAATCTTTAAAATTCTGTCTAAGAAATTTACTACAAGCACCAGTAAATCGTAAAGAGTATGTGGTCTGCTGTCTTGGTTTGCAATAGCAGATGGTATGGAGAAAGGTGTAGGAACCAAATGCAGACACTTGAGGATGAGAGTGGTATTAAACAAAAGGCGAGTCGTTTATTAGTGGCTGGAAGACATTATACAATAAAGGTAAAATAAGAACTGAGACTGACTAACTAAATTGGGCAAACTAAAACACAGAACACAGGGAAAATAAAGGCATGAGACCTGGATGAGGGAACTGGTTTACAGCGTGTTTCTTACTCAGCCATGCATACTCCATTTCTTTCGCACTTTCTCTCTCTCTCACACACACACACACACACACACACACACACACACACACACACACACACACACACACACACACACACACACACACTAATAGTTTGTGACACGATGCTCTAACTGTAGGAGCAGATGTTAATAACAGTGTACAAGCTGAAGTGCAGTCAACCCAGACACTGATTTTGTTAGGGTTCTGGGTCATTTTGACTCAGCATTTTCAGTTCCTTATGTTTTGGTATTCTTCTGTATTATGATTTATGTTCTGATTCTTTTGTTATCTTGTTTTGAATTTTATATCCTTTGTTTTAGTTTATTATGGTTTAGGGTTTTGTTCTGAGGTTTGGTGTCTTGTGCCCTCGTGTTTAGTGTACGTTTAGTTTGGTGTCAAGTCAGCGTCCTTCTGAATTGTTTCCTGTTTTATTGTGAAGGTCCGTGTCTCATGTGAGTGTATTCAGTTTTGCTTCCCATGCTTTGTCTTGTCAATTATTTCCAGCTTTGTTCCCCACCTGTGTGTAATCTTAGGTTTAGGTTCTTCCAGTTTAGGTTACCTTTAGTTCCATTCCGCCATTTTCACCTTGTGTTTTATTTTACAATAAACCACCGTCGCATCTCAGCGAGTGCCTGCTCTTTGGTCCTCATTTATTTTCTCCACATGGCTCACCCCGATAGCCGTGACAGATTTGAAAAGAACTAGAAAGCAAGTCAGCAACCTAACCTGTGATTCATGATTATGTCTGTTAACAATCCAAGATAAATGAAAGCCTACATGTATGAACTACAGGTATTAATCTGTTTTTTTACTATGCTTGTCTATATTTGAAAAACTACAGAAGGAAAAGGAGTGAACCCTCCACCCCTGACTGTGTTCTTTTGTGGGATGGCAACGAATACAAAGTCATGAATCTCTGTTGGGTGGTGATGCAAGATTCATTAGGTAACTGCATGATTGAAACTTGGCTGCCACTCATAACTCAACTTTTCAACATATAAAGTTAATATTGTGTAGTGCTAGATCTTAATCCAAACCATGATCTTTTTCCGAATCCAAAAAAGTAGTTTTCAAAACCTAAATAAAAAATTCCAGCTAGTAGAAGTAAAGAAAACAAAACCAAACTGTTAAACATCATGGAGGGGAAATAGAAATCAAAATTTTGTGTATAAACACAAAGGTTGAAATGGGACATGAGCCATTGCTTCCTGACTGAATATGCAATTACACAACCACCAAATCTCTAGCATCCTCCCACAGACTTTAGTGGTCTGTGAAACTAACAATAATGGAGTGACTTTAGCTCAGGAAATAGAGCAGGTCACCTACTATTCGGAAGGTTGGTGGTTCAGTCCCTGTCTGTTCCAGTCTGATAAGATACTAACCCCAAGTTGCTATTTGATACATCCATCAGAGTATGAATTTTAGACAGAAATTACTTAAACAGAAAAGTGGTCAGAATAAAAAAGCACTTTAACCATCATCCAGTTTTACTGCAGTGAGTGTGTGAACGAACTGATGCCGAAGGACTGTACGTAATGGTGTACCACAATGCGGTAGTAAACTATAGACTGCATCTAGAACAGAAATATCTGCATTTTACTGCTGACACAACATGAGCTCTTGGCAAATATCTGCATAGACAACATGCTAATATTAAACCAGAGAAGAACTCATAGTGATGTTGAAGGTGAGGCTCTTTTTTAGCTTTGCTTTAAAGCGTCAAATTGCTGTTGAAACTTAAAAATTCAAAGGCTGTAAGTCATCATTAGGATGGGGATTTGGCTCCTTCTTTCAAGGGATATTGGCACGTGCAACTGAAGGTTTACATTGTTAAATGATAATACGACAGTACGTATTTAAATACAACAGTTTTTTGCAGAGTAATACAAAAGTGAAGTAATGAATAGTGCAACAAATTACTAAAGTAACAGAATGAATTTCCTTTTTAAAAGGTAAAGAGTAGCAAGCATACCAGTATTTCATGTTTGCACTACCAAGGTCTCCCATATGGAAAAGAAATAGAAAAAACGTGCAAAAGACTTGCATCAGATTTGGCTTGCTTCATATAGTGAATCATATAAGGCTTATATGATTTACTCATGAAAGTGGCCACTTTCTCATTACTTTCATATATTGTTTTAGGAAGTATCCAAAACATACAAGTTTCATTTATATAATTTTTCAGGGATTTTATATCTGTTTTCATTCTTGTATGCTTTTCATACAAGTTTCACACAAGACAGATACAAACTTTATAAGACTTATATATATCTTTTCCATATGGGCTAAGTTGCGGCCTGCTGAATTAACATTAATAACAATTACAATAACAAAAGAAAAAGTAGTAATCACTTATGTGGTCTGCCATCACTTGATCCAAAATCCAGAATCAAATTCAAAATCCTGCTTCTCACATACAAGGTCTAGTAATCAGGCCCCATCTTATCTTAATGACCTTATAGTACCATATCACCCTATTACTTTGCTCTTGCACTGCGGGCTTACTTGTTGTTCCTATAATTAAACTTTCCTTTTTGCTAAAGCATATAGTTAGGGAGTTGCAGTTAGTTATGCTGCAATAGGTGTAGGCTGCTGGGGGATTCCCATGATGCATTGAGTATTTCTTTTTCAGTCACGTTTCTCACTCACTGTGTGTTAATAGACCTCTCCGCATTGAATCATACTTGTTATTAACCTCTGTCTCTCTTCCACAGCATGTCTTTTATCCTGTCTTCCTTCTCTCACCCCAACCGGTCGCAGCAGATGGCCCCGCCCCTCCCTGAGCCTGGTTCTGCCGGAGGTTTCTTCCTGTTAAAAGGGAGTTTTTCCTTCCCACTGTCGCCAAAGTGCTTGCTCATAGGGGGTCATATGATTGTTGGGTTTTCTCAGATTTCTTTGTGTTATTGTAGGATCTACCTACAATATAAAGCACCTAGAGGTGACTGTTGTTGTGATTTGGCGCTAAATGTAAAAACATTTTTTAAAAAATATTGAGTTTTTAAATGAATTAATGACAAAAGTTCTCACATTTGATCTCTCACACCGATTTATCACCGGAATATAACTAGTAAAGTGAGTTAAACTTGGAAAAAAAAGAAGTCTGAAACTTACCAGTGACCCACTCAGACAATTCAGGCAAGTTTTTCTTCAAGCCTGTTTTTTGTGTTGTCATCTCATTGCAGTCAGGAAACACTGCAAATTAAATAATAAAAACTCCTTTGTACATATTTCTTAGGAATCAATCCAGTTTATAGTCATATGTAAAGAAGTCTTTGTCTTTATTGCCAGATTCAAGATTCAAATCAGTTAAACTCACTCCAAGGTGGCAGTAATCCATAGCTGCTGCTGCGTTTCAGTGGCTTCAGAGGTGACAAAAGTCCACGAATACGATTCAGGCGTGATACCTGCCAATCCCCTGTAAAAGACAGAAATATGTCAATTACATGTTTTTTTAAAAAGGGCAATGGGTTAGGAGGTTGGCGTCTGTTTTCCTGTGATAGAGAGAAGTTTTGAATACTCGAATACCTCTGTCGTACAGACACAGCTTTAACTGTTTGGTTTGAAATGGGTCAGTGGTTACTTATTACTGAGGCATCTACGTCAGAATCAGAGTACTTTATTGATCCCTAGGGGAAATTATTAGGCTTTTCTTCTTTTTTTTTTTTTTTTTTAAAAAGGGTTTGATTGCAGCAGTTTTCAAGGCCTTTAGAAAATGCCCCAAATATAGAAATGTATTAACTATTTGCAATTTTAATGCATAAATGGATAAGAGCGCGATGGTAAAGTGGAAACTGCATCCAGGACAGAAACAGCTGCATTAGAATCAGAATCAGAAATACTTTCTTAATCCCAAAGGAAACTATGGGTTACAGCAGGCAGGATGCTAGTTGCTGCATGTGCACTCACAAAGAAACCCTCTGACCAAAGATACTTTATACAAACATCACACTGGGGAGACAGGTCAGAGACTAGGCCAGGGGTCGGCAACCTGCAACTCTTTAGTCCTTATAGTGCGGCTCCGCGTGGTTTGGGAAAATAAATTAGAAGTATTTAGCTGAAGTGTATTTTATTTATGTTAGTTCTTTTTTAACTTGTAGTTCTAAATTGGAAGATTATTGTGATATTGAAATATAAAAATAAAATTATATTCTATTATTTTTTCATCGCTCAAAATAAGCGTCACACTCGCGGAAGCCGGTATACCTGCCGAAACGCCATGCATTTATCGAGACTTTCAACCCCAGGTAGGCCAATTATGGATCTTCAGGTCCACATTATGTCAGCAGCTGTTCTCCACCGTGAACTATGTTAAAAACAAACACCGCTCACGCCTCACAGATGACAGCTTACAGTCCTGTGTAAAGATAAAAGCCCCGATCTGCAGACGCTGTGCACAGAGGTTCAGGAGCAGAAGTCCCATTGTAAACATCCCACGGCAGACCCGACGATGTTTGCATGAACATGCTTTTCAGCATCTCTTTATTGACCACTTTTCACACACGGTTGCTGTACGCACACAGACGGCTGTAGCTTTGCAGCTCACAGCCCGACACACACCAACACAACAGCACAGATAGCACAGACGTTAAGTCAAGGAGGCGGGATTGCAGGTCCCGCTCAGGTGCGTCCGCCTCCCCTACAGCGGCTCTGCAGACCACACCCGCCACACACATTAACCAGGTAAAATACATATATAGGCAGAATTTTGCAAATATCTATTTTTCATCTTTTAGCAGCATAGTGCTTTTTTCCAGTTATTTTTTAAAAGTCAGGTCAAGGCTCCGAAAGCCCAAAGGCGATATATGGGTGGCGGCTCACAACAGTTTTGTTTGCTGGATCATTTTAGTTCAGCTGGGTGTCTTTCCTTTTCTTATATTTATTTAAGAGTTCAAAATGTGTTAATTACATAAATAAAATGTAATTTTCTCTGTAGCACTTCATGGATTTCATAAGCAACACACCTTAGTTGTTCACACAAAGCATAAAGGTAAAAAAAACAATATATACAGTGTTATCTTCATTTTAGATGTCAAAAAGTATTTGCGGCTCCCAGTGTTTTCTTTTGCGTGGAAATGGCTCTTTGGTTTGTAAAGGTTGCTAACCCCTGGACTAGGCTGATAAAAAAACAATGAAAATACACAACATGAGGTGAGAGGAGGAGAGAAAAAAAACTCCACCTAAACTGAGCTCCTAATTCGAGAATAGTTTGAGAACAGAAAAAACACCTCAGCACAAAAAAAGCACTTAACTCTTATTTAGAGATGGGCATCAGAGATGGGAAGTAACACGTTACTGTAATCCAATTACTTTTTTCAAGTAACAAGTAAAGTAAGGGATTACTATTGCAAAAAGGTAATTCGATTACTGTTACTTGTTGCACGATACGTTACTGCGTTACTAAACCGTGATTTCATTTGCCAGAGTGTCTCATGACAGTGACGTAAGTGAATGCGACGTTCGTGGCAACAGCTGTGTGCAGATCAACAATGGATAATATATCGAGTGCAGGAGAGAGTATGAGCGTGCAGCGTTTAAAGCGTGGAAGTACTGACCTTACTTTGAGTTTGATTCTGTAAAAAGTGACAAAAACATTAGCGTCCGCTGTTCGCTGCGTGGGAAGAAAACTTCTTTTTACAGCGTAACAAAACCCTAAACTTCAACTCTGAACAAGCACTGAGTACGCTGCTACGGGAATGTGAAATTCACAGAGAAACTGCCGGATCCTTCCACTGACGGCTGTGACACACCTGCACCAGGGCAAACCTCCATAGGCCCCACTCCTACTAAACAGGTGAAAATAGAGCAACAGGACCGCTGAGTCTTTGATTTTATTTATTTTCTGCTGTGTTTTACTTGCATCTGTTTGAAAGAGTGAGTGTAAACACACAAAAAAACATTTTATTTTATATGGAATATGGAAATGTTAACCAAACTTCTTCCAGTCAGAGAATGTTGCATATAATTTAATGTTTGCTTGATGCATAAAGTTAAAAGATTAAAACTAATAAAACTAGTTTCAAAAAGAGACTTTTTCTTTTGATTATGTTTTATATGGGTTATGCAGGAAAAGTAGAATTGGGCTGAAAGATGTATTGCTTTATTACCTATTCAGGTTGTAAATCATGTTTTAAATAGTAACTAAGTAATTACTTTTGAAAATAAGTAATCAGTAAAGTAATGGCATTACTTCTTGGGGGAAGTCTTGATGCATGCTCAATCATCCAGGTAAGGACAAAAAAAACAAAAAAAACAAGGTGTTTTTGGCTTTTTCTTGGAAAACACAGGGCTTAAATACACCAGGGAGTAAAGAGGGAATGGGAAACAGGAGGGGAACACAGCTGGGACTAATCTGACATAACCATGCGGAGAGGAAACAAAACTGAAAACAGTGAACACAGGACACAAGACCATCAAATTAAAATAGGAAATACAAGGCAAGCACAGAGATGCCAACTTAACAAGGAGACAACGCTGACAAGGAAGACAGAGCGCAGAGACAAGAGTAACTAGACGTGAGACGTGGAACATGCGGAGGGCAAAGTAACAGAAACCTAAAGACTAGAAACTAAGAATATAACATAAGCAGGAAACAATAATGAGAATCAAAACCATGAAAAACAAGAATATAACTAATAAAAACGCAACACACTGGGTCCCAGACCCAGTACTTTGACATGAAAACCATGGCAAACTGGGGCGAGTCGATCCGAGTAGGTACTAATGGAAAAAGGGCTTAAGGCTTTCTTCTAAGTTTATGATGGTACATGAATTAATAACTGATCAACAAATCGATTTCCGCTGCCTTACACAAACCTGGTCACAGCAGGATGATTATGTTAGTTTAGATGAATCATCAACCCTGAGTTATACTAACTATCAGAATTCTTCAAGTGCTGGCTGAGGGGGCGGTGTGGCAGTAATCTTCCACACCAGCTTATGAATCAACCAAAGACCAAGACAGACTTTTGATTCATTTGAAAGCCTGATGGTTAGCCTTGTCCACCCCAGCTGTAAAACTCAGAAACCAGTCTTACTTGTTATCATCTATCGTCCACCTGGGCCTTACACTGAGTTTCTGTCTGATTTAGTGTTCGGCTCAGATAAAATAGTTATTGTGGGTGATTTTAACATCCATGTAGATGCTAAACATGACAGCCTCAACATGGCATTTAATTTGTTATTAGACTCAATTGGCTTCTCTCAAAATGTAAAAGAACGCACCCACCACTTTAATCACACTCTAGATCTGGTTTTAACATGAACATTTAACAGTGTTTCCTGAAAACCCTCTCCTGTCTGGTCATTTCCTGATAACATTTACATTTACAATAATTGATTACAGAGCAGTGGGGATTAGACTTTAGCACAGTAGATGTCTTTCCGAATGTGCTGTAACTGTAATCATCACTGATTGAAGAAAATAAGAACAACCCTAGGTTTCTCTTCAGCACTGTAGCCAGGCTGACAAACAGTCAGAGTATTGTTGAGCCAACCATCCCTTTAACCATTAGAGACAAAATTACGCATAATTATCTCACAGATATAATTTTATCTACAGCTACTTTTAGTACCATTTATATTCATTTAGAGTCTTTTTCTCCAATTGATCTTTCTGATTTAACTTCAATAATTACTTCCTCCAAACCATCAACGTGTCTTTTAGACCCCATTCCTACAAAACTCCTCAAAGACGTCCTGCCATTAATTAATGCTTCAAATCTTTAGTATGATCAACCTATCTCTAATATGATTGTTGGATTTTTCTCTGTATATATAGTTGTAGGGTCTATCTTTCAATATAAAGTGCCTTGAAACAACTTTTGCTGTGATTTGGCGCTGTATAAATAAAATTAAATTGAACTGAACTACTTTGACTCAACAATCAATCTGAAACGCAGGTCCTGCAGCCCTTGGTCGCTGACTGTGAAGAACAAACATATTTTCATAATGAACATGATTAGAAAGGGTCTCAAAACTAAATTCACCAGTCACTACTTCATATTAGATCCATATATATTATTACAATATTTACATTACTTTGACTCACCCATCAATTTGAGACGCAGGTCCCACAGCTTTTGCTCTCTCGCTGTAAAGAACAAACATATTTTCACAATGAACATGATTAGAAAGGGTCTCAAAACTAAATTCACCAGTCACTACTTCATATTAGATCCATATATATTATTACAATATTTACAGTACTTTGACTCATACATACACTGCAGGTCCCACAGCTCTTGAATTATGTCTGTGAAGAACAAACACATTTTCACAATAAACATGATTAGAAAGGGTCTCAAAACTGAATTCACCAGTCACTACTTAGTGTTAGATCCATATATATTACTACAATATTTACATTATTTTGACTCACCCATCAATTTGAGACGCAGGTCCTGCAGCTCTTGGTCGCTGCCTGTGAAGAACAAACATATTTTCACAATGAACATGATTAGAAAAGGTCTCAAAACTGAATTCACCAGTCACTACTTAGTGTTAGATCCATATATTATTAAAATATTTACATTACTGTTAAGTCTAATTGTTGAATGTTGTCATTGTGTTTCTTAAGTTTGTAAAGTCTGAGTTCAATCTATAGGATCAAGACATTCCTTCGTCTCTGGCCGCCTCTCCAGCCACTTTGTGCTGGGGGAGGTTTTATTGTAGACACATCCCTTGTGAAGATTCTGTTTGATGTGTGGTAAGCTTCCTGCCCTTTGTATGGCTTCACTGTGTTGTGCATGGTGAACCAATACAGGAATTGGGCCATATACTGGGTGTGGGGGAGATTACCCTCTTTATGACCAAGGATGTTGTTAGAAACAGTTGGAAGTCACGCACAAAGAGAGACACACATTCTCACACACTCACTCAAACACACACACACACACACACACACACACACACACACACACACACACACACACACACACACACACACACACATTTTCACATGCATAGAGATGTTTACACATGCACACACATAGTGCCTTATCTTAGAACCATTTGGGGGTTTTACAGAGGGAGGTGCTGTTGCTGTGATGTGTATTGTAACAGTTTGTCATTAAAAAGGCTACGAGGACAGCTGCTCTTTGAAGGATTTGGGTTTGGAGTCAGGTGAGGAGCGTGAGCTCCAAGAGCTGGTTCTGACCCAAAACTTCCCTCGTTAGCGAGTGAAAAACCGGTTGAAGATGTTCTGTTATGTCTTGCGCTCTTCATGAGGAATAAGTCTCTAAACTAGCGCGGCATGTGGAAACACAGACACAACAATTACTTTGACTCATACATACATTTGAGACGCAGGTCCGGCAGCTCTTGAATTATGTCTGTGGAGAACAAACATATTTTCACAATGAACATGATTAGAAAGGGTCTCAAAACTAAATTCACCAGTCACTACTTAGTGTTAGATCCATATATATTATTACAATATTTACATTACTTTGACTCACCCATCAATTTGAGACTCAGGTCCCACAGCTTTTGCTCTCTCGCTGTAAAGAACAAACATATTTTCACAATGAACATGATTAGAAAGGGTCTCAAAACTAAATTCACCAGTCACTACTTAGTGTTAGATCCACATATATTATTACAATATTTACAGTACTTTGACTCATACATACCTTTGGGACGCAGGTCCCACAGCTCTTGAATTATGTCTGTGAAGAACAAACACATTTTCACAACAAACATGATTAGAAAGGGTCTCAAAACTGAATTCACCAGTCACTACTTAGTGTTAGATCCATATATATTATTAAAATATTTACATTATTTTGACTCACCCATCAATTTGAGACGCAGGTCCCACAGCTTTTGCTCTCTCGCTGTAAAGAACAAACATATTTTCACAATGAACATGATTAGAAAGGGTCTCAAAACTAAATTCACCAGTCACTACTTCATATTAGATCCATATATATTATTACAATATTTACAGTACTTTGACTCATACATACACTGCAGGTCCCACAGCTCTTGAATTATGTCTGTGAAGAACAAACACATTTTCACAATAAACATGATTAGAAAGGGTCTCAAAACTGAAATCACCAGTCACTACTTAATGTTAGATCCATATATATTACTACAATATTTACATTACTTTGACTCACCCATCAATTTGAGACGCAGGTCCTGCAGCTCTTGGTCGCTGCCTGTGAAGAACAAACACATTTTCACAATAAACATGATTAGAAAGGGTCTCAAAACTGAAATCACCAGTCACTACTTAATGTTAGATCCATATATATTACTACAATATTTACATTACTTTGACTCACCCATCAATTTGAAACGCAGGTCCCACAGCTTTTGCTCTCTCGCTGTAAAGAACAAACATATTTTCACAATGAACATGATTAGAAAGGGTCTCAAAACTGAATTCACCAGTCACTACTTAGTGTTAGATCCACATATATTATTAAAATATTTACGTCACTTTGACTCATACATACATGTGGGACGCAGGTCCCGCAGCTCTTGAATTATGCCTGTGAAGAACAAACATATTTTCACAATGAACATGATTAGAAAGGGTCTCAAAACTAAATTCACTAGTCACTACTTCATATTAGATCCATATAAATTATTACAATATTTACATTACTTTGACTCACCCATCAATTTGAAACGCAGGTCCCACAGCTTTTGCTCTCTCGCTGTAAAGAACAAACATATTTTCACAATGAACATGATTAGAAAGGGTCTCAAAACTAAATTCACCAGTCACTACTTCATATTAGATCCATATAAATTATTACAATATTTACATTACTTTGACTCACCCATCAATTTGAGACTCAGGTCGCACAGCTCTTGGTCGCTGCCTGTGAAGAACAAACATATTTTCACAATGAACATGATTAGAAAGGGTCTCAAAACTGAATTCACCAGTCACTACTTAATGTTAGATCCACATATATTATTAAAATATTTACATTACTTTGACTCACCCATCAATTTGAGACGCAGGTCCCGCAGCTCTTGAATTATGCCTGTGAAGAACAAACATATTTTCACAATGAACATGATTAGAAAGGGTCTCAAAACTAAATTCACTAGTCACTACTTCATATTAGTTCCATATATATTATTACAATATTTACATTACTTTGACTCACCCTTCAATTTGAGACGCAGGTCCTGAAGCTTTTGCTCTCTCGCTGTAAAGAACAAACATATTTTCACAATGAACATGATTAGAAAGGGTCTCAAAAATGAATTCACCAGTCACTACTTAGTGTTAGATCCACATATATTATTAAAAAAATTACATTACTTTTACTCATACATACATTTGGGACGCAGGTACCACAGCCTTAGGTAGCTGACTGTAAAGAACAAACATATTTTCACAATGAACATGATTAGAAAGGGTCTCAAAACTGAATTCACCAGTCACTACTTAGTGTTAGATCCACATATATTATTAAAATATTTAAATCACTTTGACTCATACATACATGTGGGACGCAGGTCCCACAGCTCTTGAATTATGCCTGTGAAGAACAAACATATTTTCACAATGAACATGATTAGAAAGGGTCTCAAAACTGAATTCACCAGTCACTACCAGAGATGTAATCTGATTACTTTTTTCAAGTAACGAGTAAAGTAAGGGATTACTATTGCAAAAACGGTAATTAGATTACCGTTACTTTCTCATAGGAACGCTGCGTTACTGCGTTACTAAAACCGTGATTTTTTGCGAGAATCTCTCACGACAGTGACGCATGCGAGTGCGCCGTTAGTGACAACAGCTGTGTGCAGATCAACAATGGATCACATATCGATTGTGGGAGAGAGTATGAGCGTGCAGCGTTTAAAGCGTGGAAGTACTGACCTTACTTTGAGTTTGATTCCATAAAAAGTGACAAAAACATTAGCGTCCATCGTGCGTGGGAAGAAAACTTCTTTTTACAGCGAAAAATACCCCTAAACTTCCAAGCAAGCACCGAGTGCGCAACGACGTAATGGGAAACTCACAGAGAAACTCGCGGATTCTTCAACTAACCGCGGCACATCTGCACCAGGGTAAACCTCCGCCTACCGCAGTCCTGCTTTACAGGCTTTACAGGTGGAAAAGATACTTTTCCATTTGATTACATTTTGTATGATGGATTATGCAGGAAAAGTGGAATTGGGCTGAAAGATCTATCGCTTTATTACCTCTTCAGGTTGTAAATCGTGTTTTTAAAAAGTAACTAAGTAACTAAGTAATTAATTACTTTTGAAAATAAGTAATCAGTAAAGTAACGGGATTACTTTTTGGGGAAGTAATCAGTAATTAGTTACTGATTACTTTTTTCAAGTAACTTGACCAACACTGGTCACTACTTACTTTACTTTGACTCACCAATAGATCTGGAATTGATGAGGTCCATCTTGCTCTCTCACTGTAAAGAATGTTTCACAATGAACATGATTAGAAACTGAATTCACTGATCTCTGATTGCTGATTACATACATAAAAATAAAATATTTATCATTAAA
This sequence comes from Simochromis diagramma, assembly GCF_900408965.1. Taxonomy (NCBI): domain Eukaryota; kingdom Metazoa; phylum Chordata; class Actinopteri; order Cichliformes; family Cichlidae; genus Simochromis; species Simochromis diagramma. The sequence goes on along the minus strand of NW_024386946.1, from coordinate 22,707 downwards.
CACGAGAACAATTTAAATATACTTGTTGAGGAAGAATTTACCACAAAAAAGTAGTTAAACTTACTGGTGTCTTCATTAGAAAGGATGTTTTATTTTTTTATTTTTTAAACTTTTTATTTATTTATGAACATTTTTATGCAGAAAAAGAAACAAAAAAGACAAAATATTATGAGGTCATGGGAAGACAATATATGCCTGTGCATACAGCTGCACATCCACACATACATATATCAATACTTTGGTATTGCAAGTTCTATGCATTAAAGCGTGCTGCCACAATTTGTAAAGCCCAGCCATTTTCTCCAACGTCTCCTTCCCAAGTCTCCCTGAAGTCACAGGGTGAAAGTCATACATTCCATCAATTTGATGTCTTCCACTATAGAGGTAAAAAGTATTATAGTGGGAGGGTCTTTACAAAGCCAGCATTTTGTTATAGCCTTTTTCGCAGATGCCAAGAGAATTCTCAGGAGATAAACATCATCTGTAACTAAATCTTCTGCAAAATATCCCAGATACAATGATGCATGGATGCCGTATGGATGGGCAGGACCAGAACATGTGTCCGTGGTCTGCCATGACTTAACTACACAGTTTCTCCAACAAAGCGCAGGTGTAGCACTGAATTTAGACTTTTGTTTAGGTGTTATGAAAAAGCGTATAGTGTTCTTCCAACAAAAGTCCCGCCACATGTTGGAGTTAGTTGTGGTAAACTGTTTCCCAAATCCGTGTCCACCCATCTTCTGTAATCTCAATGTCCATTTCTTTTTCCCATTTTTGTTTTATGTAAATTGTTGAGTCCCTTTTGAGCTTAGTCATACATTTGTACAGTTTACTTATCAGGGCTTTGTTACTCCCGGAGTCATAAGCGTCAATGAAGATGTTAACAATCGAGAAGTCTCCAGGGACACAGCTGTTTATTCTTTTGCCAATATAGTCACGGAGTTGCAAGTATCGGAAAAAGTCTTGTTTCTCGAGATCGTAGGTCCTGCATAAGGTATCAAAAGCCATAATTTAAAATTTTACGATAACTGAACACACAGCAGTAATTCCATGCCATACCCATTGTCTAAATCTACTGTCGTGGGAGGCAGGTAAAAAATCAGGGTCGTACGCTGGCCACCTCAGAAGTTTTATCTCTTCCTGAAGTTGTGCCTGCTTCACCACTCCCCTCCATATTTTTAATGTAAAAGCGACCCAGTGGCTGGCTGTCAAGATATTGTCCAACTCAGAAGCTGCGTGACCAAGTCTAGACTGGATCGGTGTGTCCGAGAGAGACATCTCAATCGCCTTCCACCTTGCACAAAAGGATGGGTTACACCAACACACCAAAGACCTCAGCTGAGCAGATAAGTAGTAATCCCTTAATGAAGGTAGAGCCAAGCCCCCTTTTTCCTTCGGCAACTGCAAAGTAGACAGCTTTACCCGTGGTCTTTTGTTAAGCCAAATGAATCTCGAAATCTGTTTATTCCATTCCCTGAACTGCTTCTCTGGAATTGGAATAGGTAAAGCAAGGAAGAGATAGAGTAATTTAGGAAGAATGCTCATTTTAATTATCTGTATCCTGTTGCCAAAGTCAAGAGGGAGCAGGCTCCAAATGTTGAGGTCCCTGTATATTTCTCTATTAGTACAACTGTAATTAATATCATACAGTTGTGTTAGGTCTTTAGGCAGGAACACTCCTAAATATTTGATAGTGGTTGCCTTCCATTTAAATTTGAATTTTGACAATAGTGTCTGGTCTGGAGAGAAATTAAATGTCAGAACCTGTGTTTTTTTGACATTAAGAACATACCCTGAATATAAGCCATATGTTTCTAACATCTTCATTAATACTGGTACACCTGAGCTGGGATCTGTGATTGTTACCAAGACATCGTCTGCATATAGACATACCTTGTACTCGCCCCCTCCTATTACAATCCCTTTCAACGATGTTTCCTGATGTATAGCCTGGGCTAAGGGTTCGATAAACAAATTGAAGAGATAGGGGCTTGCTGGGCACCCCTGCCTGCATCCGCGTTCTAAAAAATATGGTATTGGAGAGACTACCGTTAATTTTTATTCTGGCAGTAGGGAGAGAATAAAGAGCTTGGAAACATTTTATAAATTCGCTACAGAAACCAAATCTTTTCATCACTAGAAAGAGAAAGTCCCAATTCACTGAATCATAAGCTTTTTCAGCATCTAAGCTAAGAAAAATTGAGCTATTTTTCCTATTATTAATGTGTTCGATGATATGTAAAGCTCTCCTAATATTATCATGGGTTTGTCTATTTTTCAAGAAACCCGTTCGGTCTTCATCAATTAATGAAGGCATTACAGCATCCATTCTTTTTACCAAAATAGTTGTGTATAGTTTGTAATCTGAGTTCAGAACACTTATTGGCCTATAAGATTTGCAATTTATTCTATCCTGTCCCCCCTTTGGCAAAACAGATATGAAGGCCTCCTTCCAGGAGGGAGGTACCAGTCCTCCTTTCAAGATATAATTAAAACTGGTTTCCAACAAGGGTAGAAGGCTTTCCCTCATGGTTTTGTACCATTCAGCAGGGAACCCGTTGGTACCTGGTGACTTATTGGAATTAAGGCTAGAAATAGCTTTAATTATTTCCTCCTGAGATATTAAAGACGTTAACCTATTATTTGCTTCCCGACCAATTGTAGGCAGGTCTAAAGAGTTCAAAAAATCAGTTACCTTATTTACATCACCCTGGATAGACTGGCTATATAACGATTTTAATTACGTTTCAAATGCTCTTTGAATTTTGTCCAAGTCAGTTACGACTTTATTATTAACTGGGTCTCTTATAAATAGTATTTTCAGCTTGCTGTTTTCTAATCTGCCATGCTAACCACTTCGCAGCTTTAGGTCCCGCCTCATAATATCTCTGTTTCATAAATCTTATGTTTTTCTCTACTTCTTCACCTAATATCTTATCTATTTCCTGCTTGATCTGTCTGATCTGGTGGGTTACTGTTGTATTTTTATCCTTCAGACCTGACTGTTCCAAGACCTTTTGTCAGGGTCCTGGGACTGAGCGGCCCAGGGTCCCTGAGCAGTTATGTATTATATTATTATTATTGTTGTGTATTTTGGTGTTGCTCCCCCTTCCCTGTGCTTGTGTATATGTGTGTGTGGGTGGCTGAGCACTTGTTTATAGGCGGCGTCAGGCCTCGAGGGTGTGGCCCTGCAAGGGGACTGGCCACACCCGAAGCCATACACCTGCTGCTGATCAGGCCTCGTCGGGGGAGCTACTTAAGAGAGTCTTGGAGCTCCCACCGACGCGGGATCATTGCATGAGACTCCACGTTAGTCTTCTGTTTAGTTGAGTTAGTGTGTGTGTATGCCCGCAGTTGTATGTGTCCTGACGGCTGCGTCTATTGTTTCCCGCAGGAGGAGCGTGGAAGACACGAGAGCAGCGAGCACCGGGGGGGTGCTGACACGGGAGCGGAGAGCACAGAGACACGGACTATTCACGGAGAGACACAACACGGGAGTCTGGGAAAACACGGGGATTTATTGTTACTTTGTGGCACACTGTAAATAAACACACTGTTTATACATAGAGCACCGTGCCTGGGTCCTCCTTCCCCACACATCCCCACGGTCTGCCAGCCAGACCGTGACACCTTTAATCTATCCTGCAGTTGTAACAGGTCTTGTGACTTTTTCTTTTTAAGCATGGTTGACCACGCAATTATTTTTCCTCTGAGGACAGCTTTAGCTGCATCCCACACGATACTGGGGTTTGTCTCTCCATTATCGTTGTCCTGCAGGTACAAGTTAAGGTCAGCTATCATTTGTTTCACAAAAGCGGGATCATTTAACATACCAGTATTTAGTCTCCACAAAGTTGTCCTCCGTTTCCCATCCAAATGTAATGTTATATAAATTCCACTGTGGTCAGAGAAATCTCTTGGACCTATTGTGTAGTCTTTTATCCTGTTTAAATCCTTATTAAACATAAAACAGTAATCTATCCTTGAGTACACTAAGTGTCGAGCAGAGTAAAAGGTAAACCCTGATGCTGACCCATGAATAGACCGCCACACATCAATAAGCCCTAATTCCATTAACATTCCTTTAACTTGTTTCTCTCCAAATGTGCTTTTCCTGCCACTATTATTTGAGTCTAATTGGGGGTTTAACAGTAAATTCAAATCTCCTGCACAAATGAGAGTTCCCACAGTTTCCTTAAAGATCAAATCAAATATCTTTTGGAAGAAACTTGTGTTGCTTCCTGGGGGTGCATAGACATTTAACCCTTTAAGACCTACCATAGAACCAAGTCCGCCAGAGCTTATATTATATTTTTACATGCTGTGGAGCCATTTTTGGGAGCATTTCAAGTTGATATACATCAATACAACCATTATAGCCCAAACTTTAATAATATGTCTGCATTAGGTGCATAGTAATTACATAAATTGCAAAAAAGTGCAATAAACTACAAAAAAATTGAAAATCGTTTTTGTTTTTTTAACATATATTTCTAGTTAGAGAAATTTAAGAGGCTTATCCCACAAAACTGTAAATACAAAAAAGTTGCACAAACTAGTTTCCCACCACAGGAAATTTATTTTGAGTGTCTTCATAGTTTTATTTTTGAAATGCACCAATTTTCATACACTGCAGGAAAAACGAAAATAAATATTATAATGCAAATTTGCAAAATAACAGCATATGCATCAAAATAAACTATTTCCAGCAGTGCAATATGAGTCCTAAGCATCCCAGAAATGACACAGAAAGTCATAAATTCAAACATAACTTTTAAAAACACAAGTATAGGCTCATAAGGCCCCGATAGTAAAAAAACTACATTTCCGCAAAATGACGTCACTTCCAGTTTCGGGCAAGTCATGGCGGACATGCGGCAGTTCACGCTGATGGACGTAGGAAGTGTTACAAACAGCTGATTGGATCGGCAACGCGTGTTTCTGGAATATTATGTTTTTGTTGCTGCAAGCGCTTTTTATGCAGTTTTTGCAAAGCTATATGTGGAAGGAAACTGTGACCTAGGACAAGCTGATGGCATAAGATGTAAGTACAACTCCTCCGGTTTCATATGCAAAAAAAATTATTGCGCTAGCTTACGTGGTTGCAGTGCTACCGGGATTTAAAAATAGTTACGCAAAATGGAGCGTGTCCGCTCCGACCGGCTTTAAAGGGTTAATAGTGTGACAGCCTTGTGATCTATTTTGCCTTTTACTAAGACAAACCTACCTTCCTTATCGCTTATGTTAGATATATGATCAAATTTTATTTTGTTTGAGATCAGGATAGCCACTCCTCGTTTTTTCCCTGCCCTATACGATGAATAAAATGTGTGTCTGAAACCCTTTTTTTTTTAAATTTCTCATGTTCTGCAATGCCTAGATGGGTTTCTTGCCAATATGCTATATCTACTGTCTCCTTTTTCAATTTGGCAATTATTTTGCTTCTTTTAATGGGACTATTCAGGCCATTTACATTTAGTGACGGCATTTTATAGAAATTATAAACCATCAATTGGACATGTGGAATACAACATAATCAACCCAGACCTCAAAACATTGCAACCAGAACTCACTGAACAGCGAACACACAAAACATTAACAAGGGCTTCCAATATAAAGGATATAAGACTGTCCTTTGATATTAAGGGGACTGGCCACAAGGTGGGGCCCCTCATCACGACAAGAGGAAAATGAAAGAACAAAAAAAAAAAAAAAAAAACACAATAAAAAATAAGCAAAATTAGTTTCTTATCGCTACTAGGAGTAACTTGGTGGCTCTCTAACCATGTCCATAGGCACCAACCTAAAGAAGGATGAATTCTAAAAGGATACGAAAGTCATTGTTTACGCGGCCAGATTATCAAAACTCTACCGCCAGCTGTCTCACCACTATCCCGCCGTCAGCTGCTCACTTGTCTGCTGGTACTTTTTCTTGTTCCCTCCGGAATGCTTTGAGTTTTTCCCGGACCTGCTGTTGGAAGTCGCCCCCGCGCTGTGCTGTCTGCGTTTCCCACAGAAGTAACTGCCTTATTGTGTCCTCTGTCATCCTGTTGATTTGACTCCCCAAGGTGATCTTACCCACGGCTTTTTCCCCGCTTTCTTAGATCCTCAGCAGCTTGGGTCGCGGTATTGTACAGGACACTGCCTGAGGCATAAAACACTTGCATCTTGCTAAGAGGTGTCTGAAAGCGTATCCCGCTGTCTTTCAGAGCCTTCTTAACGGGGATATATTCCCGTCTCCTTTTCTGCACTTCCAGGGAGTAGTCATGGTCAAAAAACACCCGTTTGTTTTGGATGTGTACCCCTTTATTCCATGCCGTGCGGAGAATCTCTTCTTTAACAGAGAACCGGAGGAAGCGGACTATTATTGAGCGTGGTGGGGCGTTTGGGGCGAGGGCACAGTCCTGGGCCGAAATCTTCGCCCAGCTGGTCCTTGATCAGATTTTCAACAAAAGTGGTCACAGACGAGCCCTCCAAGTTTTCCGGTACACCGTAAATCCGCGTCTAGCGCGGCCCTCCATATTGGACACCTTTTCCTGAAGGGCCCGTTGATTTTCCAACAGCTGCACAAGTGTGTCCTTAACGCCAATGTCCCAGCGTTCTGAGTCAGCCATGTTGTCTTCAACTTGCTTTAGCCGACCAGTTACCTCCTCTACCTGATCCGCAGTCTCGCGTATTCTTTGGTTCATTTCTTTAGAGAGTTCGTCCATTTGTTTCTTTATATCCTCCGTAAATTCTGTACGGAATTCTTTGAAGTCACTTTTCAGTTCGGTTCGCAGTGTAGCCATTTCGGCCATCAGTACACTACTTACAGCATCCCGAAGCCAGTCCAGACCTTCACCTCGGTCGCCATCTTGTCCCGATGTGAGGCTTGCCTCATTTGTCGCGGCTTCTTTCTCCATTTCACAATCAGGAATGTTTCGTAGCCCGTATCCTCCTTTTTTAGATTTATCCCCACTCATTATTGTGTCGAAGTATGGCAGTGTAACCCTAATACAGCTCTCGAGTTCGGGGAAATACACGGTTGGTGCCGGAGGTCACTTTTTATGCGGCCATACTGTGTTATGCGCCACCGGAAGTCCCCAGAAAGGACGTTTTATAACAGTTTAACACTTTACAACAATAGTCTCTCTAAAAAAATATTTTACGTCAATAATATAATTTCATATCTCAAAATTTAAGTATGACTTTTCCAGAAAGGGAAACACTTTACGCTCTGGAAAAAACTCTCGAGACTTCTGAACACAGTGAGCCAATGGCACTGATATGCAGGGTTTTGCAGTGTGTCTGGTCTCTCCACTCTCCACAGGAGGCCACACAGCAAATGATGGAGTACTGTTTCTGGCTGTGAAAATTTTGGTACCCAGTGATCAAATGACCAAGTTTTGTCATTTTATCATCACTTTTGCCGATCAGCACAATAATAAAAGCAGACACTGTGATAGAGAATTCAGCAACAGAAACACCAAACAGGCTGAAATCACAACACTTAAAATGAGAAGAACTCTACACTCATCTGTGCACTCAATTTGTAATGCTATTCAGGCCATTTGGTCAAAAGAATGTTTCCAATGTAGACTTAGATTAAAATCTAATTACCTACTGTTACAGGCATGGCCCTTTAAGGGTGAAGCCTTAAGGGAAATGTATTCGGGATGTGTGTAGCGGGACTGCCTGGTGTGGGAGTGTAGAGAGAGAGCGGAGAAGAGGAAAAGTAACGGTTAGCTACAGAAGAGACGGAAAGAAAATAAATAAAAGGAATATAATAACTCCCTCGACAGCCAGAGTTGTGTCGGCGATGCTCGCTGTGAGTAAACTGTTTCAGCCCACTGTACGCGGTGTTTGTGCCTTGGAGAAGAAATAAAAGTTCGGTGAAGCAGTTTCCTACGCCTCCTTCGATCTTTTTGCTAGCGGAGTTGACCTGTATAGTAAGCTGGTTGCCGGCTACGAGCCAGTTACGGAACCTTCAAGTAACTGCCAGAGGTTTCCTTACTATGGGGCAGTGGATCTGGCGCGTTAACACTACCTAGTGAATAAAATGTGTTCATGTAGAACTTTATATGGAAATCGTGTTTTCACAGTTCAAAGCAGTGTGCCAAATATTCAAATTAATGAGAAAGTGTTACACATTTAAACAATCCACACATACTGCATGTTTTAATGATCAAATTCACACATTTTTAAGAAAATGGAAGCATAGTAGATAAAAATCTAGGTCAAACGCTTTAACCAAATTAAAGTTACATTGGTTTATTAATGTTAATAAACATTTAAATTAATTATTAAATGTTTCAGTTGTGTAGTGGTTTGAATTCATTTTGTCCACAACATCTAACAGCTGTGGGATCTGCTGTTTGTCCTGGAGGAAGATCTGTTATTCTCAACGGAGCATCTCACAGAGCTCCTTGATGTCCTGGTTCTCCTTTACAAAGTTAACAACAGCTGGATCTGTAGGATCTGAGTCCACAGTGAACAGAATCATGAAGTCATTGAGTCGAGAGCTGAATGTGTTCTGGATGGTCTCTAACTCTCCCTTGTCTTCATCAGTGAGGGGAGTCACAGGTAGGACCAGGATGAAGGCATGGACACCCTCAGGATCACAGCGGGAGATACACTAGAGTGATTCCTCTATCATTGCTTCCTGAGGTTCTCCATACAAGGCAGGCAGCTCCACCAGGGAAACCCAACGTCCACACACCTCTCCCTGATGTTTAACACACCCTGATGAGTTGGAAACTGAATGAAGCTCTGTATGACCTAAAATGGCCTTGGCTGCTGAAGTCTTCCCTGCTCCTCTCCTCCCACACAGAACCAGGATGACTGATGATTGATGATGGTGAGTTCAGGCTCCTGTGAACGGGGGTTGTATTCATCTGCAGTTTTCTCAATCCTCTCCATTAATAACCCATAGTTATCTTCAAAAAAGTTGTAATGTTTTCCTTCAACACGTTCTCACTCCCAAAGCATAACATACCACGTTATGTGACAAAGCATCGGTATGCTACGCTTTTAGCCACCCAACATGTCCCTATGTTATGCGTTCGGAAAAAGGAGGAAACATGGTAACCCTTTGTGCTGAATCTACACATGTACATTTATTTTACTTTCTCATCATGAATCGATTTGGAAAACACTATCTAATATGATTAAGGGTGTGGTTAAGGTTAGGGTTAGGGCTGGAATACATGGCTGGAATGTGTGTTACTGCGGGGAGCGTCATTCTATTGATTTCCATCAACAATCTGCCGCGTATCATAGGGACGCGGAAGGTTACCTTTCGCGTTCCCATGGGACGCCTCGAGACGTGGGCTGGAGGCGAAAGCAAAAGAAGTTGACCTTATGCATCTCTGCATAAGGCTATGGAGCTGGATCTTTCTGACAACGCAATGTTACCTCTACCCCAGTGAGTAAAATTGTGAATAAACCTTCTGATACATTCTCTTCTGACCAGTTTGATGCAAGCAAGCAAATTGCTTTAGTGCCACCTTTCATAAAAAGTGAGGTTGACTCTTACTTTAATGCCTTGCATCGCAACCACTTTAAAATGGCCCAAGGATGTGTGGAGTTTGTTGTTGCAATGTAAATTGGTGGGGAAAGCACAAGAAGTTGACTGAATTATGAAATTGTGAAAGCCACTATTTTGACGGCTTATGAGCTAGTTCCTGAGGCATATCTCCAAAAGTTTCGGTCGTGTGAAAAATCTGCCAACCAAACACATGTAGAGTTTGGCAGGGAGAAATCTCTCCTGTTTGATAAGTGGTTAGCTGCAAGTAAAATGAAGGATTTTGCTCAGCTAAGAGAGTTGGTCCTGTTGGAAGAATTTAAAACGTGTCTTCCAGAAAATGTTGTGCACCTCAATGAGCAAAAGGTGGATTCGTTGTCTAAAGCTGCTGTTCTCACAGATGAGTTTGTGTTGACCCATCGCACTACGTTTTCAGCTGTGCTCCGTGAATGTGCTCCGTTGTCTAAATCTTCAAGGAGTTTAAGGGTTTCTCCTAAGCATCAAACGCACTGCCCATGTTCCCATGGGACACTTCGAGACGTGACAACTCATCGGTATGTTACACGTCGGGAATGAGAACGGGCTTCCCTCCACATTCTCTGAGATGTTTATTCAGAGAGAGCCTAATTTCATTCCTATATGTGACGATAACCATTGAGTGTTTAAAGCAGGGGTCGGCAACCTTTCTGATGATGAGTGCCATCTAAAATTTCCTCAGAAGTCAATGTGCCATATGATTGCATTAGCAAAAAATTTAATAACACTGTTACGGCCGTGGCCATAATGTGTCTTGGTGGCTGTTTTTTGTTCTGCCTGTCTGTGTCTTTAAGAGTGTCTGCAGGTCCCTGATTGGAGAAGGTGCCGGCTACTGATTGGTCCCCTGATCATGTTGTTGCTTTGAAAATCTGTCACCAGCAGCAACTGACAGCAGCAGCAGACCCATCCTTGGCCTCCAAACCCTGTGTTACTCGTGTGTGTGTTCCTGAGGATTACTGAGTTTCTGTATATAGTGTGTAGTTTAGATAAGAAAAATAAACTGGGCCAATGACATGACATGACATGTTTGTTAATACAAAGATACACATGTTAATGTGATCTCTGGTCTCCCACTCAGAGACTCAGGTCTCCGAGTTTCCAGCATTCAGACGTCTACCTGAGGACACTCTTCATGTGAGAGAAAATCTGCTCACACAGATATGTAGAGTCAAGTACTGTCAATGATGCCTCTGCAATGTTCTGAAGACAGTTAAACTTGTCAGGTAGTGATGTCCAGCAGGTGAAAATGCAAGCTCCATGAACACGCACAGCTGTGGATTCCAGCTGTGTTCATAGTTTTGCAACCTTTGACCCCCACAGAGTCAAGCTTTTCAGTGATTTTTAGCCAATTACAAGTTGAATCTGATAGTTGGGGCTGTTAGCTAAGATAAAAATAAGAAGCAACACAACTAATGTGTCTATACGAGCTAATATAAGCGATGTGCACCGCTAGCCGGGCCATTTATTTTTCAATGCACCATCTCAGATTAATTCACTGCGTGTCGTGCCCAGGGCTGGACCAGGATAAAAAAATCGGCCCGGGCATTTTGACTAGAAACCGGCCCACCAGGTATTAAAGCCATAAAGCTTTTGAATGAAAACAAACGCTGTTGTGACAGTGATGTACTCTGTCTTGTTGGTATATGTATGATTTCTATACGTTGTACATCAGATAAAAACTTTGGTTGTAAGATTAAGATAATTATTAAAGCTAGACATTTTAAATGAGAATAAGAAAGAAAAGTATTTCTTTTGCTCCCCTTTCCCTGTTAATGCTGTCACGGTCCCGGTTCCAGGGACACGGGGTCCGTGAGCAGTGTGGACTACTCTTGTAGTTATTATTATTATTGTTATTGTTTAATTTAATTTATTTTATTTAGGACAGTGCATGTTAATGAACATAAATGTAAAAAAAATTACATGAATGTAAACATACCAGATTATAGCCAAGGGCTAATTTCCATCTGTTGTCCTTAAGCATAAAAAATAGACTCCTCGGATTGAAGCTCGAGTGGTCCTGTCTGAGCTTTCTTTATGCCTAATAAACTGCTTTAGTGGTGGTGGAGCAAGGGAGTGTAAGACTTTATATATTAAACACACTCTTTTAAGTTTCACTAAGTTATTGAAGTTCAGTAATTTATGTTTTTTCAACACATGACAGTGGTGGTGGGAAGTCGGTTTTTTGTCAAGTAGTTTTAAACTTCTTTTATAAATGTTTTCAATAGTTTTAAGTGTTGTTGGACAAGCAAGTGACCAGGACATCAAACAATAGTCCATATGAGAGATGATCATTGAGTAAAAATACGTTTTTGCAACATTCATATTTAAATTATTACGTATATGATTAAAATTTCGATTATCAAATTTAAGTACCTGGGACACTTTATTTATGTGACTCTTGAAGGATAATGTTGGGTCTAGAATGACCCCAAGATATTTAAATTCTGGAGCTAATTCAAGCTCTACTCCATCCAGGAATATGTTTGACTGCGTCAAGTTTAAGGGGTGTTTTGAAAAATACATACAGACAGTTTTTGAGGTGTTCAACATTAGGCATGAGTCCTCCAGCCAGCTATGCTTTAATGCTAAAGCAGCTGTAAGATCTTTTGCCACCTGCTGGACACTATTTGCTTGCGTATATATAACTGCATCATCCGCATACATTTGAGTAAATATATTTGGACAGACTTCAGGTAAGTTATTGATAAAAAGAGAGAACAATAAACAGATCCTTGAGGAACCCCTGTATCACAGTCTAAATATGGAGATTTAACCCCATCCAACACCACACACTGTTTCCTGTGTGAGAGATATGAGGCAAACCACTGAAGAGCCTGACTGGAGATATTAAACTGAGTCAATCTGGACAACAATATCTGATGGTTTACAGAGTCGAAAGCCTTCTTCAGATCTAAAGATACTTTATTGTTAACAATCCAGCCAGATGGACCCAGCGGTTCAGGAGGGAGGTGACAGACAAAGTAAATCGTCTGTGTGACCTGTGGCTGGAAGCGCACGCGGAGGATTTACGTCGCGCTTTGGAGAAGCGGTTGCAGGAAACATTGACTTGTTTTCCCTGGGTGTTGGACAATCTTTTTCCAATTGTGGCGGATTTCCTGCTCAACACCCTTCACCTCCACTCTCCGATCCAGGCTGCCCCCCCACTCTGCCAGCCTGAGGATCTTCAGTATGACACGCTGGCCCCGGCATCGTTTAAGAAGCGACGCTCGTGCCGCCGGCGCGCCTCACCGCAGCCGGATTCTCGGACTTTCCTTCAGCGAGCTGTGGTGAGTAATATGGACAATTTTTCTTTACACATCCCATCAGTGAATTCAACCACGGACTGTGTCTATGCTAATCTTGTAGCCGAAGCACAGCCTGTAGCCCTAGCCGCCCAATCCATAGCTAAGCGGTCTGCAGTTCAAACATCTGCCCCACCTACAGCAGCCTCCACTCCACTACCCACTCCAGCAGCTCTGAATGCTGCTGGGAGTAAAATGAACTCCATTAGTGTGTTAAAGTCTTTCCCTGTGACGGTGGAAATGGAAGGGGAAGAAAGAAAGAAGAGGGTAGAAAAGATTGAGGAGATAGAGAGTGCTGCTAAAGATTGTATCTCGCTGCCTTTACCCAAACTGACTGCCTGCACTGCACAGCCCAAGCCACAGCGTCAATTAGTACCGCCTCTGCCTGAGGCCTCCACACCACCCTAAGCCTCTCTGTCGCTGTGCCACCATTCACTCCAACATCAGCACAGTCTGTAGTTCAGCCATCTGCTCCATCTACTGCAGCTCAGCCAGCCGCTCAAGCACCTGCTCAACTACCTCAACAAATATCACTACAGTCAGTAGCTCTGTCTCTAGTACCGTCACCTGATCTATCGCTAGTTCAGTCTGCTGCCCAGCACGTAACTCAGTCTGCTGCCCAGCACGTAACTCAGTCTGCTGCCCAGCACGTAACTCAGTCTGCTGCCCAGCACGTAACTCAGTCTGCTGCCCAGCACGTAACTCTGTCTGCTGCCCAGCCCCTTTGTTCCTCTGCTGGATGTTCAGAGGAGCTCAGTCTGCCAAGTGAGGACTGTTTACCTGGGCTGGAACAGACTGACTGCCCCGCACAGCCCCAGCCGCAGCATCACGAGCCGGCTGTAAGCCCTGTGCTGTCTCTACCAGCTTCACCTTTGGCAGAGGTCTCGATACCTGCTGGTCACGCATCTGTCTCTGCTGAAGGGTCCAAGGGGCCGCTTCCGCTATCATCTGTTTCACCATCCACATCAACTACACTGCCATCATCTCCACCGCCTGCTGCTGTATCACCATCATCACCGTCTGTAGCTGCAATGTTGTCAGAGGGGCCCACGCCACCGGTTGAGGAGCTCAGCGAGCCGGAGGAGCTCACGCTGCCCGATCAGGAGCTCAGCGAGCCCGAGCTGGAACCAGCGCCGCCAGCTGCGGAGCCCTGCGAGCCAGAGCCGGAGCAGCACAGCGAGCCGGAGCAGGAGCAGAGGAACTTGGTGAGCGGGAGGAGCCCGTGCTGCCAGCAGAAGATCTCAGCAAGCCGGAGGGACCCGCTCAGCCGAAGCCAGAGGTCAGTGAGTTGGAGGGACCTCCACGCCATCCACATCCAGCGCATCCACGTCAGCGACCAGTGCGTCATAAGCCACGTGCCACACCTCTCTCTTGCTCACAGGAGCAGTGCCGTTGCCGTCGGACCCGGGACAGACCGCCGGAGGAGCAGCGTCGTTGCCGTTTTGGGTTCACTATCAGTAGCATTATAACACCCACCCAGCTGTATAGAAACTCTGTCATGCTAGCTAGCATGCAGTACGAGTTATCGTAACTGACTGTAAAAAGTCAGCACAACGAAAATAAACTACACCTGAACTTGGTTTATATTTGACCCAGATAGAGTGCAGGTCATAACTTCTTACCTGAAGTTCAGTTCACCTGGCACTCGGACCGGCGGCCGCCACTCTCCTCCTCCTTACACATCGGCCAGCATCTGGCCAATCCACCACCTTTCATTGTTTATACCGTTACAAAATAAACAAAAACAAAGAAAACCAAACAAACATCGGCTCACAAAAACGAAAAATCACCGCCAGTCCCACTATGGTCATGCCATCAGTTAACCCTTTGTTTGCCAGCTGTGGTACGCGTGCCCAGGGTTGCCGACCCCTGAGTTTAAAGGAATCTTCTCCAAACAAGCTCAGGATGAATTTCAGAGTTTTATGCTCTCCTCTGAGAAATCAGAAGGTTTCACTAACAGCAGCAGAACTATTGGTCCAAGAGAACAGAAAGGTAACATTTATGCACTTTCACCTCTTGAATTTTTTCCTCACACTGAAGAGATCCAAATTTAATACTTTTTCTTTCCACTCTCCACAAAGTTTTTGGCACTGGAAATCATCCTTTCCAATAATACAATTAACAAGCTTGTTTATTTTTCACATCATCTTTTTTCAAGTATCACACTGCAAGAAAAAAAGAATTAACTTTGTATTTAATAAGATATTTAGTGAGCTATATGTGCTATATTACACGTTACACTGCACTGTATTGTTTTTATTCATCTGTCTGATTTGTGCAGTTCCATTTTCTAACTAAACATTTGTCCTATCATTTCACCAATTGCTAAAGTCTGCCAAGAACTATATCAGTATATTTACATCACATAAACAGACAAGGATCTGTGTATTTTAAACAGTGGTTACGTCACAAAATAATATAACCAATGCATTCTGCTGTAGTTTCCCAGCTTTATTATTCTTTAGAATTCTTTTAAAATCACACAGTTACTAAATGTTATGACAACTTAGTTTTTAAATGCAATTTTTTGTGTGTTTAAAAAAACTGGATCCTATTTAATTAAAGTAGCAATTTTTAAGTCAGTTATTTCAGAAGCTTCTTACGTTGGCTCAGCGATTAGAGCTGATGATTCACAGCAACAGGATTCCTCAAACTCTATCAGTGTGCATTTTCTTCTCATGTTTGTGTAAGAGTTCTAGTTTATCCCACCATCAAAAAACATGTTAGGTTTAACAGGCCAAAGGACTATGATGAAAGATTCCAAATCTCAAGTTTAACTTTAGGGTTAAATTTAGTTTAAAACAAAACAGCAGAAAATAATAATAATAAAAATAAATCTCCAACAGCAGAAGAAGTTTTTGTTGGACAACTACAGTTTTTGGTTTGTTTGTATTGACTTTAGATGAATTTTGTTTTTATAAAGTTTAAACCCACCAACTATGAAAAATATGCATCTGACGAAAAAGGAGAATTTTGACTCAGTTCAGTTCAAATAATTTGCACTTTCATTAAGGAAATAAGTATTTGATTGCTTTACAAAAAGTGCTTAGTACTCTGTGGCAAAACCTTGTTGTATTTTCTTGTATTTGGCCAAGACCTTTGCAGATCCTCTACAAGTCATTAATGTTTCATGGCTAATGTTTGGCAACTCAAACCTTCAGCTCCCTCCCAGATTTTCTGTGGGATTAAGGTCTGGAGACTGACTAGGCCACTCCAAGATCTTAATATGCTCCTTTTTGAGCCAATCCGTTGTTGCCTTGGCTGCGTGTTTTGGATAATTGGCATGCTAGAATACCCACCCATGACCCATTTTCAGTGTCCTGGCTGAGGGAAGGTTCTCACACAAGATTTGATGGTACATTCCAGCCTTGTGCAGGTCCACAATCCTGTCCCTGACATTCTTTGAAAGATCTGTGGTCTTGGCCATGGTGCAGAGTCTGAAATCTGTATAGATGGATTGCTTCTATGGACAGCTGTCTTTTTCAGCTTTTACCTGTATAAAATATACCAGGGAGCCAGTAATCTTGCTCATTGATAGGGTATGTAATATTTATCTCCTTCATGAAAAGGCAAATTAATTTATAACTTTTATGAAATGCATTTTTCTGGATTTTTTGGTTATTGTTCTGTCTCTCACTGTCACACTGTTGTTTAACAAATTTACTATTGAAATTATAGACTGATCATTTCTTTGTTAGTAGGCAAACTTACAAAATCAGCAGGGGTGCAAATATTTTTTTCCCTAACTGTATGTTTCATCATTGTCAAAACAATAATTCCTACAACCATGTTTTAGAAATGTATATTCTGCTTACATTTATCTGTATCTTTACTGTACAACCACAGCGCTTGCAGAGATTTTATTTGTTGGATAAAAGAATAATTAATAAATTAATTAATCAAGTGGTTTCTTAATGATAAATATTTTCTTTTGGCTTACTTAAATTTAAGTGCAAAAGAAACGTAAGTGGACATTATTTAACTAATTATTGTAATGGGATTTTGTAAAATCTTATAATCCAATTTAGAGCTGCCTCAAATTTTGAATTGTTTACAATATAATAGTCCGCATTCTAAGGCCGATTACGTCACAGCGACGCGACGAAGACTGTCCCAATTCGAAGGCTGCTCGAAAGGCGGCCTCAAATGTGTCCTTCATTTCCCTGAATTTTAAGGATGTGGCGGGGTAGACTTCATGGCCCAACATATCCCAGACTTCATAGCACGACGGTGGGTGTGGATAATTTTGCCGAAAAAAAAAATGGTGGAAGCGGAGCGGCCGAAGAGTAAACTTTTAAAAGTAAGTACTGACTATTATGTAACTTACTTATGTGCAAATGTTTAATAATGAAGAATAGGGCTGCCACAATTAGTCGACTAGTCACGATTACGTCGACTATCAAAATCGTCGACGACTAATTTAATAGTCGAAGCGTCGTTTAAAGCTTTGTAAGATCCCAAAAGCTCTTTATCCTCTCAAGGATACTTGAGGGTGCATGGGAGTTTGCCCAACCAGTCTACATGTGTTTTGTGGACTTGGAGAAGGCATTCGACCGTGTCCCTCGGGGTGTCCTGTGGGAGGTGTTGCGGGAGTATGGGGTGTCTGGCCCATTGCTACGGGCCATTCGATCCCTATACAACCGTTGCAAGAGCTTGGTTCGCATTGCCGGCAATAAATCTGACTCGTTCCCGGTGGGTGATGGGCTCCGCCAGGGCTGCCCTTTGTCTCCGGTTCTGTTCATAATTTTTATGGACAGGATTTCTAGGCGCAGCCAAGTGGCGGAGGGCTTTCGCTTTGGTGGCCTCAGAATCTCATCTCTGATTTTTGCGGATGATGTGGTTCTGTTGGCTTCATCGGGTGAGGGCCTCCAGCTCGCACTGGAATGGTTCTCAGCCGGAAAAGGGTGGAGTGCCCACTCCGGGTCGGGGATGAGTTCCTGCCCCAAGTGGAGGAGTTCAAGTATCTCGGGGTCTTGTTCGCGAGTGATGGGAGAAGGGAGCCGGAGATCGACAGACGGATTGGGGCTGCAGCTGCAGTAATGCAGACGCTGCACCGGTCCGTCGTGGTGAAGAGGGAGCTGAGTGTAAAAGCGAAGCTCTCAATTTACCGGTCAATCTACGTCCCTACCCTCACCTATGGCCACGAGCTGTGGGTAGTGACCGAAAGAACGAGATCGCGAATACAAGCAGCAGAAATGAGCTTCCTCCGAAGGGTGGCTGACCTCTCCCTTAGAGATAGGGTGAGAAGTTTGGCCATCCGGGAGGGGCTCAGAGTAGTGCCGCTGCTGCTTCACATCGAAAGGAGCCAGCTGAGGTGGTTCGGGCATCTGACAAGGATGCCCCCTGGGCGCCTCCTGGGTGAGGTGTTCCAGGCATGTCCCACCGGGAGGAGGCCCCGGGGCAGACCCAGGACACGCTGGAGAAATTATATCTCTCGGCTGGCCTGGGAACGCCTTGGTGTTCCCCTGGATAAGCTGGAGGAGGTGGCTGGGGAGAGGGAGGTCTGGGCCTCGTTGCTTAGGCTGCTGCCCCCGCGACCCGGCCTCGGATAAAGCGGATGAAGATGGATGGACATATATGCAAGCATTGAGCCAAATGTAATAATGCCAACATATTAAACGAACAATATTTGTCTCTTATATATAATACATCTGTATATACACTGTAATAGATACTTGTCTTTGAGTGAAGATTTAAGGTTATGGGAAATATAAATAAATGCAACTTGAATCTTTGCTTAAGCTCAGTATTTGACACAGAGTTCACTCACATGTGCTGTACCAGTGTACCTGCACATGTGATGTGACAATAAAAGTGATTTGATTTGAGAGTTCAAGTTCACTGTTGTAATAACTAATAACAAGTAACTATAATATTGGCCATATTATATTTACACTGACTTTAGTCTCATGAACAACATTAACTAATTGTTATTTACTAGTTAATCTTAAATGACTGTTCAGTACAGAAATGAAGCCCATCAATCATGTCTTACAGTCCTGAGGTCTCAGACTCAGATAGTTATCAAATCACACAAAGCTCATGTAGAAACAAACAAACAAATAAACAAAGTATGTTCTCCTTCATTTCTGTCAAACAAAGCTGTATGACAGGTTTCCAGCGGTTAGTATCATGGTTGCTAGGTAACCTGGGCAGCGCAACGGAGGCTAGACCGTCCCATTTCACAAGCCTACAAGCCTCGCATTTCCGGCCTTCTGCTGGGCTTTAGTGATGGGATTTCCAGATCTTTTTAGAGAACCGGCTCTTTCGGCTCGGCTCACTAAAAAGAGCCGGCTCTTTCGGCTCGGCTCACTAAAAAGAGCCGGCTCTTTCGGCTCCGAACCAGATCTTCAGGTTGTTTTGTTGCTTTAATTAATTTATTATTAACAATAATATAAATTTATAAAATTATGCACAAAGGGAATTACTAATGTAAAAAAAAGTGGTTTTATTTATATATGTTTATATTAGTGCTGTCAAAATTATCGCGTTAATTGTTAAGATCAACGCGAAATGTTTAATGCATTAAAAAAATTTAACGCTGATTTTGTTTTTTTTTATTAATTTCCTGCAATCTAAGACCTTTAAATTCATGAGCACCTCTGGAGTAGGGGGCAACAGTGTGCTATGCTGGCGTTTGGCCTGACAGAAATGATTAGAAGAAGAAGTGACACCATGCTACTATCTAGCTAACACTAGCTAACACACGCAAGCATGGACGAGGGCGGACTTTTGGGTGGAAAGTTTCTCTTTAAGAAGTTGCCTGATGGCTTGTTGGACAAAACGAGAGTAAGATGCACAATTTGCAAAGCTGAATTCAAGTACCACAGAAGCAGTTCATCACTGGCGTATCACCTGAGAGCAAAACACCCAACTGAATCCACCTCTACGGGACCTCGCCAGTCTACGCTTCAGGAGTATGGTGCTTGTGGACGAATAACAAAAAATGTGAGAGAAAAGGTAACCAATTCCTTGGTTGTTTGGATAGCTAAAAACTGCCGACCAGTTAGCATAGTAGAAGATGATGGACTGAGAGAAGTCATTCGTGCTGCATCAGGAGATGAGTGTTACGATCTGCCCTCGAGAGGAACCATTGTGTCGAGACTGCACACTTTGTATGGGGACCAGAGGGCTCAGCAGTCCAGCAAGCTTGTGCAAGTAAGGAATGTCGCTCTCACCGGAGACCACTGGACTTCGGTGAACAACGATAATTACTTGGGGGTCATGGCGCATTTTATTGATAACGACTGGACTATGCAATCGTTTGCACTAACAGTGAGTAAAACTGAAGAGAGACACTATGCTGAGGCGTGTGCTGACCATTTTCTGAATGTTGCAAACGAATGGAAAATCAAGGAAAAGGTAACCACGCTTGGCACCGACAGTGCTCGTAACATGGTTGCAGCCGCCAGACTACTTCCATTTGAACACATGCCCTGCATGGCCCACATTCTGCAAAGAACGGTCACAGTTTCTCTTAATGACAGCGCATTTGAAAGGGCTCTGGCCAAATGTCGCAAGATTGTTGGACATTTTAAGCATAGTCCAGCAAACGCTCAGGAATTAAAGGCACAGCAAGCTGCACATGGACATCAAACAGAACCGCTTGTTCAGGACGTTCCAACAAGATGGAACTCCACCCTAGAGATGATCAAGCGGATCCAGAGAAACAAATTTGGGCTGACCACCATCCTGACTCAACAAAACAGCAAGGTGACTATGTTGACTGACCAGGAGCTTGACAGACTGCAAAAGCTGGAGGAACTACTGGAACCTTGCAGGTAAATCATTTTGTTTCTCATGATTGTGTGTCTATCTTTGCATTCTAGCTTTGTTTTCAAGTATGTTCTCCACCTCCACCTCTCTGTGTATTTTCATATGTAGTTTTTATGTTTGTCTCTGTGTGATTAATAGAAAAATACAGACTTGATCTTTCTATTGCAGATATGTTACCGAACTGCTGGGAGGAGAGCGGTATGTCTCTTGTTCCATGGTGTTGCCAGCCTTGTGTCATTTGTTCAGGATTATGGAGCCCTCAGATGATGACCCAGTCTACGTTTTGAGGTTTAAGAAGATTTTTACCACAGACCTAGCTCAGCGGAGGGACAGCAGCAATCTCACATGGCTGAAGATCGCTACTGCCCTTGATCCCAGGTTTAAAGATCTTAAATGCCTTTCCAAAGATGAAAGAAGAGAGGTGTGGGCATCAGTACATGACCTTCTGATGTCAGAGACGGATGCACACCAACCATCTGCTCAGACAACAGAGGAACCCTCACCAAAGAAGAGCAAGATGTCCATCTGCTTGCTGGGTTCTCCTGATTCAGATACAGAGGAAGAGGAAGATGCTATAGACTGCTGTCTGAATCTGTACAAAGCAGAGCCCAAAATTGACATAGGAGAGTGTCCACTACAGTGGTGGTTAAAGAGAGAAGGAGCACATGCCAGGCTGGCACCTATTGCACGCAAGTACCTGTCAACCCCTGCAACCACAGTGCCTTGTGAGAGATTATTCTCACTCTCAGGTCACATCATTCAAAAGAAGCGTGCTTCTTTGTCATCAGACAATGTAAACAGAATAGTCTGCCTCAGTAACTGGCTGAGTGCAAAGAAGGACTAATCCAGATTGCTCCTTTGAAGTGAAAAATGTTCAAAATTCTGGGTTTTCAGCTGTGTCTTTTTGTGTTTTAAATACTGAGTTTTGTGCACCCTTTATTGTTATGATATTCACTTTAACCTGTAGGCCTGGGTTCAGTCACTGTTGATGGCCTTAAAGGTTTTTTTGTAAGTTTTCACTGTGTTAAAGATTGATGAAAACTATTAAAATTCTCTTTGAATTTCAGCATACATTCTTTGTGTTTATTCTGCATTTACTTCATTGTGTTGCATAAATGTCTGTTACAATCTTAAAATATAAAGAATAAAAAAAATGTAATTGGAGCCAGGCTATTAAGAAAGTAATTGAGATTAATCGCAATTAATAACAGAAAATTGTGAGATTAGTTAGTTAATTTTTTTTTAATCTATTGACAGCACTAGTTTATATATAAATATATGCGGTGGCCCCTAGAGACAAAGCACGTACAAATTCCAAAGCATGTACAAACTCCAAAACACATTTCTAGCGTTAACTTCCAAATCAGAGCTACCTAGATCACTTAAATTACACAATTGAAAGCATATGTGTATTGTTTGTGTATTTAAACACAAGCACTCATATATATTCAAATAATAAAATAAAAAAAGTTCATTTACCTGTTACTACCACACACCAAATCCGGTCGTTGGTACTTGCTGGAAAAAAAAGTGCGAGACAGAGGGTGAGAGAACGAAAAAAAAAAAACCACTCACGGCTCTTAGAGCCGGTTGGCGTCGTTCACATCAAAGACCCGGCTCTAAGAGCCATTTCCTTCGCGACCGACACATCACTACAGGGCTTATGCTGGGCAGACACTGTGCGATGATTTTTTTTCAGCGATGATTTGTTTTTTTTGAGCTCCTGCTCAAACTGTACGATTGACTCGCAGGGGTTAGACCTCTTCAGCTCAGAGCAACCCACTACGGACCGTTGATCGCTCTTAGGGTCTCCGGACACTACTGACCGGCCCGTTCATTGCTTTGTTGCCTGCTGACCATCCACTGATACGTCCCCGCTATGGGTGTTCATGCATGCTCGTGACGCTTCGATGAAGCTTTCCCCTGAATGGTGTATCAGTTCAGAGATAATATATCTGTACAGCGTTACTGTCCCGCCTAGCCCCTTTCCGTCTGACCTTCTGTCTTTGTTCACGCTCTCTACACTAAGCACCCGTACTCACCCCTCACCACCAGTCACCTCTTACTGACCTCAAGTGCCTCCACACTGCA